>NW_027507789.1:158620603-158639532 GCF_037356315.1 Lithobates pipiens | reverse complement strand
TGGTTTCAAAAGTCACAAAATCAATTCGATCTTCAACCTAGAGATTTAAAACAATAAAACAAAAAATAAAATTTAAATTAGACATTTAAAGAAAAAATAAAAAAATAAAAATCTACACATTTGTTAATAACTTGCATTATTTTGTTCATTGCTTACCTGTAAATGGCGTAGACCAAGTAAATATGAATTTCTACAGTCCTACAGCTTCTGCAAGAAAAATAAATAAATACATTTAATGACTATATTTCATCATTCTATGATAAGGGGTAGTGGGCAAGTTGAAAGGGAGGGGGCAGATGAGGGTGACGTGGGAATAGAGGGGTATAGAGATATAAAATCAACCTGCACAGCACACGTCCCCCCACACCTCCCATGTCCCCCAGTACAGCCCACGTCCCCCAAACCCAATGCCCCCACACCGCACAGCTCACTTTGCATGTCCCCCGCACATCTCACATGGCCCCCCACAGCATCGCACATGTCCCATGTACCCCATCACAGCAAAGGAAATGTCCCACAACACAGCACATGTCCCCCCCATCACAACACACACGTCCCTCCACCACACATGTCCCAACACACACACACATCCCCCCTCACAGCGCGCGCACACAGACACACACGTCTCCCATCACATGTCCCAACAAACACACACACGTCTCCCATCACATGTCCCAACAAACACACACACACACACGTCTCCCATCACATGTCCCAACAAACACACACACACACACATGCCCCCCCCACCACACATGTCTCCCATCACAGCGCACACACACACACCTCCCATCACATGTCCCAACACACACACACACACACACACACACAGCCTCCCCACCCCCCACGCCCCCCCCCCCCAGCAGATCTCAAAAGCAATCCTCTCTCAACATAGCAGATCTCCATGAACAAAAGCAAACCCTTCTCCACATAACAGATCTCCATGAACAAAAGCAAACCCTTCTCCACATAACAGATCTCCATGAACAAAAGCAAACATCTCACCTCTCATCACATGTCCCCTCCTCACCACATGGCACAGCACAGACAAAAAAAAAAAACACCTCACCAGCAAAGCAAATCAAACGTTCCCTCCCCCTCCCCCTCCCCTTCCCAGCACACAGCACACAGCACAGATGTACTTACCGATGAGCAGTAGCTGCTTTCTTTATCCTCCAGGCGTTTGTTCTCTGCGAGGAGGAGGAGGAGGATGCTGCTGCTGCTGCTGCTGCTGCTTCTGCTGCTGCTGCTATATGAACACTGGCAACAAAGGCCACGTTGCCCTTATTTAAAATGGCGCCGGCCGGCGCCGCCTTGTATTGCGTCATTTCCGGTTTGGAAATCACGCGATACTACAGCCCAGCGGCCCCTAGTGCCTTCTGGGATTGATAAAAAACATCTCCCAGGAGGCATAGAGGACGGGGGAAGACGTGTTCAGGCCGCGGCCGGAAACAGGAAGCAAGATAACTTTTAAAGATATAACTGTGAGTTTAAAAAAAAAAAAAAATTATATGCCAAATGTGTTTAAGGGGCCAGAGAAGAAGGGGATGCAGGGGACTTGAAAAAGAGGGTGGAGCTCCACTTTAAGTTGCCAAACACTGAACCCTTCAACCCTTTTTCCACTTCCCGAGGGGGGAATAGAGGAGCCACCCCATGACTGTTTTCAATTAATGCGTCTGGAAACCACACATATTCCCAATGTGAGTGAAATACCCCTGCATAAATTCAGGTCTAACACGGTTCTACAAGCTGAAGCCTTACTACCGGTGATGTCTGCACAGGAGACAGAGCTGCAAGCACTCACTATAGCATATAAACTGGCAGAGGGAAAAAGAGCCAACATTCATACAGACTCAAGATATGCTTTTAGCGTTGCCCATGACTTTGGTGTTATCTGGAAGGCCAGAGGATTCCTGACAGCTGCAGGAGCACTTGTGAAACACAGTCCAGCTATCAATGACCTGATGGACGCCTTACTTCTCCCAACCCAAGTGGCTAATTTGAAAGTAAAAGCACACGGCAAACTGAACTCGAAGGAAGCCGGAGGCAATCATCTAGCCGATTCAACTGCCAAACAGGCAACCAGCGGTCCACAAGAAGTTGAAATAGAGTGGTAGAAGACCACCCCGTGCTTGCCCTACAGACTGTCCCAGTGGACAGAGTTTATCTGAAAGAACTACAAGAAGCAGCAAGTCCTGATGAGAAGGAAAGCTGGAAGCAGAGGGGAACAACCCTCAAGGATGGACTATTCGAGTGCAACAAGAAGCCTTGCTTACCCAGGAATATGTACTCGGGTGTGGTACAATGGGCACATGGAGCTGCCCATCTGTCAAAGACTCTTATGAATGTAGCTTCAGGAATCACTCCACTGACTAGCAACTTCTGTAAGGCCGCGTACACACGCGGGGACTGTTCGCCCAACTTTGTCCGCTGAACAGTGTTTCGGCAAACAGTCCGCTCGTGTGTGGGCTTTCAGCGGACAGTTTCAGCGAACAGTCCGCTGAACAAGGTTTTTCGGAAATTCCGAAAAACTGTCCGCTGAAACAAAGTTTCAGCGAACAGTCCCCTCGTGTGTAGGCTTGTTCGTCAAACTAAGTTCCGCGCATGCTCAGAAAGGATTTACATGCCGAAAGTTATAATGCAGTGTATAGGACGTCATATTTTTCGTCCCGTCGTACGTGCCGTTCACGTCATCGCGCACGGTTTCAGCAAACTGTTCGTTCGTCGTGTGTGGCCATGTCCGTCCATGCTAATTTTGAGCGGACTGTTTGCCGAAACTGTTTGACGGACAAAGTTGGGCGAACAGTCCCCGCGTGTGTACGCGGCCTAAGTCGTGCACCATTTGTGCCAAGTGTAACCCGGGATGCACAGAGAAGATGTAGCAGAAACACCTGGCAAAGCCCTTGTACCCTTTCCAGCGGATACAAATTGACCACATCCAAATGCCAAAGATTGGATGATTTGAGTACACCTTAGTAGTTTCACACAGCCTACCACCCTCAAAGTAGCGGTAAGGTAGAAAGAATGAATGACACATTAAAGACTTGAATATTAAAATGGCCCAAGAGACTGGTATGCATTGGCTGGACAGCCTGCCCATTGCCCTGTTCAGCATCAGATACACACCAAGGGGAGAACACTCCCCTACCCCCTTATGAGATTTTGTTTGATTTAGCCCCTAGACTTTGTTGTTATTTTCCACAGTTATAACTGCAGTCTGATGTGTTGACTAATTATGTAACCGCATTATCACGAGAATTAACCCGAATATGTGCCCAGGTGTTTTCTTCCATTCCAGATCCTGAATTAGATACAGGAACACACCAACTACTGCCTGGAGATTGGGTGCTGGTAAAGACATTTGTGGGAAAAAGTTCTCTTGAACCCAGATATGATGGTCCCTTCCGGGTGCTGCTGACCACAAGCAAATCTGTAACGTTGGCTGGGAAAAACACTTGAATCCACCCCTTCCACTGTAAGAAAGTCCCAAGTCCGGAGGACAAGACATTGACTGCACCATGATGTCTACATTGTATATCCTTTTTCTGTTAAATCTGGTGAGGGCCCAACAGGTGGCTATCACTAAGAGGAGTGCTCCTGAGGGAAGTTTTCACCCACATGTGTATATAGATGCCATAGGGGTCCCAAATGAATATAAAGCCCGAGACCAAGTTAAGGCAGGTTTTGAGTCTTCGATTCCCATAATCACTGTCAACAAAAATGTAGATTGGATAAATGACATATATTACAACCAGCAGTGGTTTGTAAATTACACTAGAGATGCCCTGCAGGGGATTGCTGACCAATTAGCATCCACATCTTACATGACATTTCAGAATAGGATGGCCTTGGACATGATTTTAGTGGAGAAGGGGGGTTGTTTGTAAAATAATAGAAGGTACAGGGAGATGCTATACATACATACCTAACAACACCGGTCCGAATGGTAAGGTCACCCTGGCCATAAAATGTTGGAAAGCCCATCAGTAGAGCTGAAGAAGAATTTGGGTATAGATCAGCCAAGAGATCAGTGGTTTGGGTGGTTGGCAGAAGACCTTGGCTCGGATAGGTACTGTAATACTAGTTATTCTGGTATTTCTAGCTACTATAGTATGTTATGTTATTCCATGTGTAAAGAAATTCCTAGGCAAACAGTTGACCAAGCGACCCCAGTGATGATGCAGCAGGATGAGGACTATAAGAAGCCCTATGCCCCATTACAGTCCCTCCCCATATCTACAAATTATAAGATCATTCAGCCATAGGGATAGCATCTGACTTCCACATGTGCAAAGACTGTGGCAAGGGGGGTGATGGGCTAGCCATCAACCGTCTAACGTACAGCAAGAAAAAAGTTCCAAGGCACATGAGGACAGATGAGTTAGACCACCTACTGGGGACAGAATAGGAAATAGACATTTCAAGGGGGGACTGTTATGGATTGTTTAATACTTTGATTAAATGACTATTTTCTATTATGTCAAGATATATGCTGAATCTCCTTACTCAAAATGCCTCACCTAGAGACGCCCCTCCCATCGGAGAGAGTCCAGGAGTCCACAAGCCATCAGCAGAAAACCTGGATGAAACTGGCCAGGACCCCTTAGATAAGGGTCCTCCAATCTCTGCTTGACAGCACAGAATACACCTAAGATGATGCTTTGCAAACAATGAGTCATCTTCTACTATAAAGGGGCTATATGCCCAGAACAATAAAGGAAGCTTTTTCACTGAACAGTGTGTGTCAGCGTACTTCTTCTAAACATGCATGCATGGACACTTGAATTAGGCCAGGTGCAGATAACTCGGCCAGAGATTTGTCTGGGATCCAAAACAAATGGTGTCAGTAGAGCAGTAAATTGTGTCAGTAGAGCAGTAAATGGTGTCAGTAGGGCAGTGGACAGTGTCAGTAGGGCAGTGGACAGTGTCAGTAGGGCAGTGGACAGTGTCAGTAGGGCAGTGGGCAGTGTCAGTAGAGCAGTGGGCAGTGTCAGTAGAGCAATGGACAGTCATTAGGGCAGTGGACAGTGTCATTAGGGCAGTGGACAGTGTCAGTAGGGCAGTGGACAGTGTCAGTAGGGCAGTGGGCAGTGTCAGTAGAGCAGTGGGCAGTGTCAGTAGAGCAGTGGGCAGTGTCAGTAGAGCAATGGACAGTCATTAGGGCAGTGGACAGTGTCATTAGGGCAGTGGACAGTGTCAGTAGAGCAGTAAATGGTGTCAGTAGGGCAGTAAACGGTGTCAGTAGAGCAGTGGACAGTGTCAGTAGGGCAGTGGACAGTGTCAGGAGGGCAGTAAATGTTGTCAGTAGAGCAGTGGACAGTGTCAGGGGAGTGGACAGTGCCAGTAGAGCAGTGGACAGTGCCAGTAGAGCAGTGGACAGTGTCAGTAGGGCAGTGGACAGTGTCAGTAGGGCAGTGGACAGTGTCATTAGGGCAGTAGACAGTGTCATTAGGGCAGTAGACAGTGTCAGTCGAGCAGTAAATGGTGTCAGTAGGGCAGTGTACAGTGTCAGTAGAGCAGTGGACAGTGTCAGTAGAGCAGTAAATGGTGTCAGTAGGGCAGTGAACAGTGTCAGTAGGGCAGTAAATGGTGTCAGTAGGGCAGTGTACAGTGTCAGTAGAGCAGTAAATGGTGTCAGTAGGGCAGTAAACTGTGTCAGTAGAGCAGTGGACAGTGTCAGGGCAGTGGACAGTGTCAGTAGGGCAGCAAATGGTGTCAGTAGAGCAGTGGACAGTGTCATTAGGGCAGTGGACAGTGTCAGTAGAGCAGTGGACAGTGTCAGTAGAGCAGTGGACAGTGTCATTAGGGCAGTGGACAGTGTCAGTAGAGCAGTAAATGGTGTCAGTAGGGCAGTGGACAGTGTCAGTAGAGCAGTGGGCAGTGTCAGTAGAGCAGTAAATTGTGTCAGTAGGGCAGTGGACAGTGTCAGTAGAGCAGTAAATGGTGTCAGTAGGGCAGTGTACAGTGTCAGTAGAGCAGTAAATGGTGTCAGTAAGGCAGTAAATGGTGTCAGTAGGGCAGTAAATGGTGTCAGTAGGGCAGTATACAGTGTCAGTAGAGCAGTAAATGGTATCGGTATGGCAGTGGACAGTGTCAGTAGGGCAGTGGACAGTAGAGCAGTAAATGGTGTCAGTAGAGCAGAGGACGGTGTCAGTAGGGCAGTAAATGGTGTCAGCAGAGCAGTGGACAGTGTCAGTAGGGCAGTGGACAGTGTCAGTAGAGCAGTGGACAGTGTCATTAGGGCAGTGAACAGTGTCATTAGGGTAGTGAACAGTGTCAGTAGAGCAGTAAATGGTGTCGGTAGAGCAGTGGGCAGTGTCAGTAGGGAAGTGTACAGTGTCAGTAGAGCAGTAAATGGTGTCAGTAGAGCAGTAAATGGTGTCAGTAGGGCAGTGTACAGTGTCAGTAGGGCAGTAAATGGTGTCAGTAGAGCAGTGGACAGTGTCATTAGGTGAGTGGACAGTGTCAGTAGAGCAGTGGACAGTGTCAGTAGAGCAGTGGACAGTGCCAGTAGAGCAGTGGACAGTGTCATTAGAGCAGTAGAAAGTGTCAGTAGAGCAGTGGACAGTGTCAGTAGGGCAGTGGACAGTGTCAGTAGAGCAGTAAATGGTGTCAGTAGAGCAGTAAATGGTGTCAGTAGAGCAGTCGACAGTGTCAGGGGAGTGGATAGTGTCAGTAGAGCAGTAAATGGTGTCAGTAGGGCAGTGGACAGTGTCAGTAGAGCAGTGGACAGTGTCAGTAGAGCAGTAAATGGTGTTAGTAGGGCAGTGGACAGTGTCAGTAGAGCAGTGGACAGTGTCAGTAGAGCAGTAAATGGTGTCAGTAGGGCAGTGTACAGTGTCAGTAGAGCAGTAAATGGTGTCAGTAAGGCAGTAAATGGTGTCAGTAGGGCAGTAAATGGTGTCAGTAGAGCAGAGGACAGTGTCAGTAGGGCAGTATATGGTGTCAGTAGAGCAGTGGACAGTGTCTTTAGAGCAGTGGACAGTGTCAGTAGAGCAGTGGACAGTGTCATTAGGGCAGTGGACAGTGTCATTAGGGCAGTGGACAGTGTCAGTAGAGCAGTAAATGGTGTCAGTAGGGCAGTAAATGGTGTCAGTAGGGCAGTGAACAGTGTCAGTAGAGCAGTGGACAGTGTCAGTAGAGCAGTAAATGGTGTCAGTAGGGCAGTGTACAGTGTCAGTAGAGCAGTAAATGGTGTCAGTAGGGCAGTAAACTGTGTCAGTAGAGCAGTGGACAGTGTCAGGGCAGTGGACAGTGTCAGTAGGGCAGCAAATGGTGTCAGTAGAGCAGTGGACAGTGTCATTAGGGCAGTGGACAGTGTCAGTAGAGCAGTGGACAGTGTCAGTAGAGCAGTGGACAGTGTCATTAGGGCAGTGGACAGTGTCAGTAGAGCAGTAAATGGTGTCAGTAGGGCAGTGGACAGTGTCAGTAGAGCAGTGGGCAGTGTCAGTAGAGCAGTAAATTGTGTCAGTAGGGCAGTGGACAGTGTCAGTATAGCAGTAAATGGTGTCAGTAGGGCAGTGTACAGTGTCAGTAGAGCAGTAAATGGTGTCAGTAAGGCAGTAAATGGTGTCAGTAGGGCAGTAAATGGTGTCAGTAGGGCAGTATACAGTGTCAGTAGAGCAGTAAATGGTATCGGTATGGCAGTGGACAGTGTCAGTAGGGCAGTGGACAGTAGAGCAGTAAATGGTGTCAGTAGAGCAGAGGACGGTGTCAGTAGGGCAGTAAATGGTGTCAGCAGAGCAGTGGACAGTGTCAGTAGGGCAGTGGACAGTGTCAGTAGAGCAGTGGACAGTGTCATTAGGGCAGTGAACAGTGTCATTAGGGTAGTGAACAGTGTCAGTAGAGCAGTAAATGGTGTCGGTAGAGCAGTGGGCAGTGTCAGTAGGGAAGTGTACAGTGTCAGTAGAGCAGTAAATGGTGTCAGTAGAGCAGTAAATGGTGTCAGTAGGGCAGTGTACAGTGTCAGTAGGGCAGTAAATGGTGTCAGTAGAGCAGTGGACAGTGTCATTAGGTGAGTGGACAGTGTCAGTAGAGCAGTGGACAGTGTCAGTAGAGCAGTGGACAGTGCCAGTAGAGCAGTGGACAGTGTCATTAGAGCAGTAGAAAGTGTCAGTAGAGCAGTGGACAGTGTCAGTAGGGCAGTGGACAGTGTCAGTAGAGCAGTAAATGGTGTCAGTAGAGCAGTAAATGGTGTCAGTAGAGCAGTCGACAGTGTCAGGGGAGTGGATAGTGTCAGTAGAGCAGTAAATGGTGTCAGTAGGGCAGTGGACAGTGTCAGTAGAGCAGTGGACAGTGTCAGTAGAGCAGTAAATGGTGTTAGTAGGGCAGTGGACAGTGTCAGTAGAGCAGTGGACAGTGTCAGTAGAGCAGTAAATGGTGTCAGTAGGGCAGTGTACAGTGTCAGTAGAGCAGTAAATGGTGTCAGTAAGGCAGTAAATGGTGTCAGTAGGGCAGTAAATGGTGTCAGTAGAGCAGAGGACAGTGTCAGTAGGGCAGTATATGGTGTCAGTAGAGCAGTGGACAGTGTCTTTAGAGCAGTGGACAGTGTCAGTAGAGCAGTGGACAGTGTCATTAGGGCAGTGGACAGTGTCATTAGGGCAGTGGACAGTGTCAGTAGAGCAGTAAATGGTGTCAGTAGGGCAGTAAATGGTGTCAGTAGGGCAGTGAACAGTGTCAGTAGAGCAGTGGACAGTGTCAGTAGAGCAGTAAATGGTGTCGGTAGAGCAGTTGTCAGTGTCAGTAGAGCAGTAAATGGTGTCAGTAGGGCAGTGTGCAGTGTCAGTAGAGCAGTAAATGGATTCAGTAGGGCAGTGGACAGTGTCAGTAGAGCAGTAAATGGTGTCAGTAGTGCAGTAGACAGTGTCAGTAGGGCAGTGGACAGTGTCAGTAGGGCAGTAAATGGTGTCAGTAGAGCAGTGGACAGTGTCATTAGGGGTGTGGACAGTGTCAGTAGAGCAGTGGACAGTGCCAGTAGAGCAGTGGACAGTGTCATTAGGGCAGTAGAAAGTGACAGTAGAGCAGTGGACAGTGTCATTAGGGCAGTGGACGGTGTCAGTAGGGCAGTGGACAGTGTCAGTAGAGCAGTAAATTTTGTCAGTAGGGCAGTGGACAGTGTCAGTAGAGCAGTGGGCAGTGTCAGTAGAGCAGTAAATGGTGTCAGTAGGGCAGTGGACAGTGTCAGTAGAGCAGTAAATGGTGTCAGTAGGGCAGTGTACAGTGTCAGTAGAGCAGTAAATGGTGTCAGTAGAGCAGTAAACGATGTCAGTAGAGCAGTAAATGGTGTCAGTAGGGCAGTGTACAGTTTCAGTAGGGCAGTAAATGGTGTCAGTAGAGCAGTGGACAGTGTCATTAGGTGAGTGGACAGTGTCAGTAGAGCAGTGGACAGTGTCAGTAGAGCAGTGGACAGTGCCAGTAGAGCAGTGGACAGTGTCATTAGGGCAGTAGAAAGTGTCAGTAGAGCAGTGGACAGTGTCATTAGGGCAGTGGACAGTGTCAGTAGGGCAGTGGACAGTGTCAGTAGGGCAGTGGACAGTGTCAGTAGAGCAGTGGACAGTGTCAGTAGAGGCAGTGGACAGTTTCAGTAGAGCAGTAAATGGTCTCAGTAGGGCAGTAAATGGTGTCAGTAGGGCAGTATACAGTGTCAGTAGAGCAGTAAATGGTATTGGTAGGGCAGTGGACAGTGTCAGTAGACCAGTAAATGGTGTCAGTAGAGCAGAGGACGGTGTCAGTAGGGCAGTAAATGGTGTCAGTAGAGCAGTGGACAGTGTCAGTAGAGCAGTAAATGGTGTCAGTAGGGCAGTATACAGTGTCAGTAGAGCAGTAAATGGTGTCAGTAGAGCAGTAAATGGTGTCAGTAGGGCAGTGTCAGTAGGGCAGTAAATGGTGTCAGTAGAGCAGTGCACAGTGTCATTAGGGGAGTGGACAGTGTCAGTAGAGCAGTGGACAGTGCCAGTAGAGCAGTGGACAGTGTCATTAGGGCAGTAGAAAGTGTCAGTAGAGCAGTGGACAGTGTCAGTAGGGCAGTGGACAGTGTCAGTAGGGCAGTGGACAGTGTCAGTAGGGCAGTGGACAGTGTCAGTAGAGTAGTGGACAGTGTCAGTAGAGGCAGTGGACAGTGTCAGTAGAGCAGCAAATGGTGTCAGTGGGGCAGTGTACGGTGTCAGTAAGGCAGTAAATGGTGTCAGTAGGGCAGTATACAGTGTCAGTAGAGCAGTAAATGGTATCGGTAGGGCAGTGGACAGTGTCAGTAGGGCAGTGGACAGTGTCAGTAGAGCAGTAAATGGTGTCAGTAGAGCAGAGGACGGTGTCAGTAGGGCAGTAAATGGTGTCAGTAGGGCAGTGGACAGTGTCAGTAGGGCAGTGGACAGTGTCAGTAGAGCAGTGGAGGGTGTCAGTAGAGAAGTGGAGGGTGTCAGTAGAGAAGTGGACAGTGTCAGTAGGGCAGTGGACAGTGTCAGTAGAGCAGTGGAGAGTGTCATTAGGGCAGTGGACAGTGTCAGTAGAGCAGTAAATGGTGTCAGTAGGGCAGTGTACAGTGTCAGTAGAGCAGTAAATGGTGTCAGTAGAGCAGTAAACTGTGTCAGTAGAGCAGTGGACAGTGTCAGTAGGGCAGTAAATGGTGTCAGTAGAGCAGTGGACAGTGTCATTAGGGGAGTGGACAGTGTCAGTAGAGCAGTGGACAGTGTCAGTAGAGCAGTGGACAGTGTCAGTAGAGCAGTGGACAGTGTCAGTAGATCAGTGGACAGTGCCAGTAGAGCAGTGGACAGTGCCAGTAGAGCAGTGGACAGTGTCATTAGGGCAGTAGAAAGTGTCAGTAGAGCAGTGGACAGTGTCAGTAGGGCAGTGGACAGTGTCAGTAGAGCAGTGGACCGTGTCAGTAGAGCAGTGGACAGTGTCAGTAGGGCAGTAAATGGTGTCAGTAGAGCAGTGGACAGTGTCAGTAGAGCAGTGGACAGTGTCATTAGGGGAGTGGACAGTGTCAGTAGAGCAGTGGACAGTGTCAGTAGAGCAGTGGACAGTGTCATTAGGGCAGTAGAAAGTGTCAGTAGAGCAGTGGACAGTGTCATTAGGGCAGTGGACAGTGTCATTAGGGCAGTGGACAGTGTCATTAGGGCAGTGGGCAGTGTCAGTAGAGCAGTGGACCGTGTCAGTAGAGGCAGTGGACAGTGTCAGTAGAGCAGTAAATGGTGTCAGTAGGGCAGTGTACGGTGTCAGTAAGGCAGTAAATGGTGTCAGTAGGGCAGTAAATGGTGTCAGTAGGGCAGTATACAGTGTCAGTAGAGCAGTAAATGGTATCGGTAGGGCAGTGGACAGTGTCAGTAGAGCAGTAAATGGTGTCAGTAGAGCAGTAAATGGTGTCAGTAGAGCAGAGGACGGTGTCAGGGCAGTGGAGGGTGTCAGTAGAGCAGTGGACAGTGTCAGTAGGGCAGTGGACAGTGTCAGTAGAGCAGTGGAGAGTGTCATTAGGGTAGTGGACAGTGTCAGTAGAGCAGTAAATGGTGTCAGTAGGGCAGTGTACAGTGTCAGTAGAGCAGTAAATGGTGTCAGTAGGGCAGTGGACAGTGTCAGTAGAGCAGTAAATGGTGTCATAAGGGCAGTGAACAGTGTCAGTAGAGCAGTGGACAGTGTCAGTAGAGCAGTAAATGGTGTCGGTAGGGCAATGTACAGTGTCAGTAGGGCAGTGGACAGTGTCAGAAGAGCAGTAAATGGTGTCAGTAGGGCAGTAAATGCTGTCAGTAGAGCAGTGGACAGTGTCAGTAGGGCAGTGGACAGTGTCAGTAGAGCAGTAAATGGTGTCAGTAGGGCAGTGGACATTGTCAGTAGAGCAGTGAACAGTGTCAGTAGAGCAGTGGACAGTGTCAGTAGAGCAGTAAATGGTGTCAGTAGGGCAATGTACAGTGTCAGTAGGGCAGTGGACAGTGTCAGAAGAGCAGTAAATGGTGTCAGTAGGGCAGTAAATGCTGTCAGTAGAGCAGTGGACAGTGTCAGTAGGGCAGTGGACAGTGTCAGTAGAGCAGTAAATGGTGTCAGTAGGGCAGTGGACAGTGTCAGTAGAGCAGTGGGCAGTGTCAGTAGAGCAGTGGGCAGTGTCAGTAGAGCAGTAAATGGTGTCAGTAGGGCAGTAAATGCTGTCAGTAGAGCAGTGGACAGTGTCAGTAGGGCAGTGGACAGTGTCAGTAGAGCAGTAAATGGTGTCAGTAGGGCAGTGGACAGTGTCAGTAGAGCAGTGAACAGTGTCAGTAGAGCAGTGGACAGTGTCAGTAGAGCAGTGGACAGTGCCAGTAGAGCAGTGGACAGTGCCAGTAGAGCAGTGGACAGTGTCATTAGGGCAGTAGAAAGTGTCAGTAGAGCAGTGGACAGTGTCAGTAGGGCAGTGGACAGTGTCAGTAGAGCAGTGGACCGTGTCAGTAGAGGCAGTGGACAGTGTCAGTAGGGCAGTAGAAAGTGTCAGTAGAGCAGTGGACAGTGTCAGTAGGGCAGTGGACAGTGTCAGTAGAGCAGTGGACCGTGTCAGTAGAGGCAGTGGACAGTGTCAGTAGAGCAGTAAATGGTGTCAGTAGGGCAGTGTACGGTGTCAGTAAGGCAGTAAATGGTGTCAGTAGGGCAGTAAATGGTGTCAGTAGGGCAGTATACAGTGTCAGTAGAGCAGTAAATGGTATCGGTAGGGCAGTGGACAGTGTCAGTAGAGCAGTAAATGGTGTCAGTAGAGCAGTAAATGGTGTCAGTAGAGCAGAGGACGGTGTCAGGGCAGTGGAGGGTGTCAGTAGAGCAGTGGACAGTGTCAGTAGGGCAGTGGACAGTGTCAGTAGAGCAGTGGAGAGTGTCATTAGGGTAGTGGACAGTGTCAGTAGAGCAGTAAATGGTGTCAGTAGGGCAGTGTACAGTGTCAGTAGAGCAGTAAATGGTGTCAGTAGGGCAGTGGACAGTGTCAGTAGAGCAGTAAATGGTGTCATAAGGGCAGTGAACAGTGTCAGTAGAGCAGTAAATGGTGTCGGTAGGGCAATGTACAGTGTCAGTAGGGCAGTGGACAGTGTCAGAAGAGCAGTAAATGGTGTCAGTAGGGCAGTAAATGCTGTCAGTAGAGCAGTGGACAGTGTCAGTAGGGCAGTGGACAGTGTCAGTAGAGCAGTAAATGGTGTCAGTAGGGCAGTGGACATTGTCAGTAGAGCAGTGAACAGTGTCAGTAGAGCAGTGGACAGTGTCAGTAGAGCAGTAAATGGTGTCGGTAGGGCAATGTACAGTGTCAGTAGGGCAGTGGACAGTGTCAGAAGAGCAGTAAATGGTGTCAGTAGGGCAGTAAATGCTGTCAGTAGAGCAGTGGACAGTGTCAGTAGGGCAGTGGACAGTGTCAGTAGAGCAGTAAATGGTGTCAGTAGGGCAGTGGACAGTGTCAGTAGAGCAGTGGGCAGTGTCAGTAGAGCAGTGGGCAGTGTCAGTAGAGCAGTAAATGGTGTCAGTAGGGCAGTAAATGCTGTCAGTAGAGCAGTGGACAGTGTCAGTAGGGCAGTGGACAGTGTCAGTAGAGCAGTAAATGGTGTCAGTAGGGCAGTGGACAGTGTCAGTAGAGCAGTGAACAGTGTCAGTAGAGCAGTGGACAGTGTCAGTAGAGCAGTGGACAGTGCCAGTAGAGCAGTGGACAGTGCCAGTAGAGCAGTGGACAGTGTCATTAGGGCAGTAGAAAGTGTCAGTAGAGCAGTGGACAGTGTCAGTAGGGCAGTGGACAGTGTCAGTAGAGCAGTGGACCGTGTCAGTAGAGCAGTGGACAGTGTCAGTAGGGCAGTAAATGGTGTCAGTAGAGCAGTGGACAGTGTCAGTAGAGCAGTGGACAGTGTCATTAGGGGAGTGGACAGTGTCAGTAGAGCAGTGGACAGTGTCAGTAGAGCAGTGGACAGTGTCAGTAGAGCAGTGGACAGTGTCAGTAGAGCAGTGGACAGTGTCATTAGGGCAGTAGAAAGTGTCAGTAGAGCAGTGGACAGTGTCATTAGGGCAGTGGACAGTGTCATTAGGGCAGTGGGCAGTGTCAGTAGGGCAGTGGACAGTGTCAGTAGGGCAGTGGACAGTGTCAGTAGGGCAGTGGACCGTGTCAGTAGAGGCAGTGGACAGTGTCAGTAGAGCAGTAAATGGTGTCAGTAGGGCAGTGTACGGTGTCAGTAAGGCAGTAAATGGTGTCAGTAGGGCAGTAAATGGTGTCAGTAGGGCAGTATACAGTGTCAGTAGAGCAGTAAATGGTATCGGTAGGGCAGTGGACAGTGTCAGTAGAGCAGTAAATGGTGTCAGTAGAGCAGTAAATGGTGTCAGTAGAGCAGAGGACGGTGTCAGGGCAGTGGAGGGTGTCAGTAGAGCAGTGGACAGTGTCAGTAGGGCAGTGGACAGTGTCAGTAGAGCAGTGGAGAGTGTCATTAGGGTAGTGGACAGTGTCAGTAGAGCAGTAAATGGTGTCAGTAGGGCAGTGTACAGTGTCAGTAGAGCAGTAAATGGTGTCAGTAGGGCAGTGGACAGTGTCAGTAGAGCAGTAAATGGTGTCATAAGGGCAGTGAACAGTGTCAGTAGAGCAGTGGACAGTGTCAGTAGAGCAGTAAATGGTGTCGGTAGGGCAATGTACAGTGTCAGTAGGGCAGTGGACAGTGTCAGAAGAGCAGTAAATGGTGTCAGTAGGGCAGTAAATGCTGTCAGTAGAGCAGTGGACAGTGTCAGTAGGGCAGTGGACAGTGTCAGTAGAGCAGTAAATGGTGTCAGTAGGGCAGTGGACAGTGTCAGTAGAGCAGTGAACAGTGTCAGTAGAGCAGTGGACAGTGTCAGTAGAGCAGTAAATGGTGTCAGTAGGGCAATGTACAGTGTCAGTAGGGCAGTGGACAGTGTCAGAAGAGCAGTAAATGGTGTCAGTAGGGCAGTAAATGCTGTCAGTAGAGCAGTGGACAGTGTCAGTAGGGCAGTGGACAGTGTCAGTAGAGCAGTAAATGGTGTCAGTAGGGCAGTGGACAGTGTCAGTAGAGCAGTGGGCAGTGTCAGTAGAGCAGTGGGCAGTGTCAGTAGAGCAGTAAATGGTGTCAGTAGGGCAGTGGACAGTGTCAGTAGAGCAGAAAATGGTGTCAGTGGGGCAGAGGACAGTGTCAGTAGAGCAGTAAATGGTGTCAGTAAGGCAGTAAATGGTGTCAGTAGGGCAGTATACAGTGTCAGTAGAGCAGTAAATGGTATCGGTAGGGCAGTGGACAGTGTCAGTAGAGTAGTAGATGGTGTCAGTAGAGCAGAGGACGGTGTCAGTAGGGCAGTAAATGGTGTCAGTAGAGCAGTGGACAGTGTCAGTAGGGCAGTGGACAGTGTCAGTAGGGCAGTAGACAGTGTCAGTAGAGCAGTGGAGGGTGTCAGTAGAGCAGTGGACAGTGTCAGTAGGGCAGTGGACAGTGTCAGTAGGGCAGTGGACAGTGTCAGTAGAGCAGTGGACAGTGTCATTAGGGCAGTGGACAGTGTCAGTAGGGCATTAAATGGTGTCAGTAGAGTAGTGGACAGTGTCAGTAGGGGCTCACCAACAGCAGCCGCCGGGCGGCCTGGTTCCGTCCTGTGTGAGAGGCTGCCTGGAGGCCTTGCGTCTGGCGGCGGTGTGCGGCGTGGCGCGGCCTGGCCGTAGTCCCCAAGATGGCGACCGTCTGTTTACAAGTTCTCACAGCGGCTTGCTTCACCAGCGCCACCCCGGGTGCACAGAGGGAGTCCTCGGCGGCAATTTACTACCGCTCGGGAACCTGCCTACAGGCTGCGGCTCACGGCCCTGTGTAGATGAGCTGCGATATGCTTTGAGGCCGGCGGTGACGTGTGGCGCGAGGCGGCCTGCCTATAGGCCCCAAGATGGCGCCCGTCCGTCCTTGCCCCCTCGCCGCGGCCCACAGCACCGATACCACTCCTGGTGCTCAAATGGTCCTGCGTGGTGCTGCCCAGTGGTCGCAGTAGCAGCCCCCTGTAGGATGGGTGTTCGGCCGTGCTTTTGCGGCTCCGGATGGCGGTGGATAGCAGTCGCCCTCCTGGAGCTCTGCTACCGTATGTCTGTGCTCGTCTGCGGCTGGCCACGCCCCCCCATCCTTTCTAATCTATCCCATGTATCCTCTGTATACTCTAGACATGTCCCTGGGCCTCCATCCCTTCTAATCTATCCCATGTATCCTCTGTGTACTCTGGACATGTCTGTAGGTCTCCATCCTTTCTAATCTATCCCGTGCATCCTCTGTGTACTCTGGACATGTCCCTGGGTCTCCATCCTTTCTAATCTATCCCGTGCATCCTCTGTGTACCCTGGACATGTCCCTGGGTCTCCATTAGAGCTGCAACTAACGATTAATTTGTCTGTCGACTAATCTATCGATTATTTTTTCGATTAGTCAGCGACTATCCGATTATTTTTTTTATTTTTATTTTTTAATGAATCTAGTGTTTTTTTGTTTTGATTTAGCTAATTAATCCTTTGGATAACCTTGAGAGTATTGTATTGCAGAGTATTGTATTGTATTGCAGAGTATTGTATTGCATTGGCGGGCAGAGTATTGTATTGCATTGGCGGGCAGAGTACTGTATTGTATTGGCGGGCAGAGTATTGTATTGACGGGCAGAGTATTGTATTGGCGGGCAGAGTATTGGAGGGCAGAGTATTGTATTGGCGGGCAGAGTATTGTACTGTATTGACTGGCAGAGTATTGGCGGGCAGAGTATTGTACTGTATTGGCTGGCAGAGTATTGGCGGGCAGAGTATTGTACTGTATTGGCTGGCAGAGTATTGGCGGGCAGAGTATTGTATTGGCTGGCAGAGCATTGGCAGGCAGAGTATTGTTTTGCATTGCAGAGTATTGTTTTGCAGCAGAGAATTTTTTTGCATTGCAGAGTATTGCATTGCAGAGGCTGGCAGAGTATCAGCTGGGTATGGAGGGATGGCTTCTTCCATCCGACCTCTCCCCTCCACTGCACAGATCAGTACAGATAGGGGAGAGAGAAACCGGTGGAGCGATCACATTGTAAACGCCTGGGTGTAGAAAGATGGCTGCCGCTTCGGAGCTAGGCCGAAGCCGCGGCCTCTGCTAAGGCCGAGACCGCGGAGCGCTCCGCGGAGCGCGGAATGTGCGCTCGGATCACGGATCGGTGACGATCCGTTGCACCCCTGGGGACGGCGGGGGGGACGAGTGGGGGGGGGGGGGCGGCACGGAGGGCAGCGCTAGATACCAAGCACTGCCACCACTGTGACGCATCGACGCCCAAAACGCATGTCGACGTATTTTCTTAGTCGACGTAGTCGACGCGTCGTGGCAGCTCTAGTCTCCATCCCTTCTAATCTATTCCGTGTATCCTCTGTGTACTCTGGACATGTCTCTGTGCCTCCATCATTTCTAATCTAACCCATGTATCCTCTGTGTACTCTGGACATGTCTATGGGCCTCCATCCTTTCTAATCTAACAGGGGGAACTCTGCGAACCCCGATGCAAAGGGCAATGCTGCAGACCCGAATGTAAGTGGGAACTCTGATGTAAATGGGAATGCAGTGGACTCTGATATAAGGTGGTCTCTGGTGACCAGAGCACCCCTTACATCAGAGTTCCTCCTTAGATCATGCCCTGTAGCATTTTCTTTTGCCTTGGGGAAGAATCCTGCGGACTCTGATGTAAAGGGGAATGCCGGGAAATGTTATGTGGGGGGGAACTCTGGTGACCAGAGACCACCTTCCGCAGAGTGAATAAACTGGGGGGGGGTGTTACTGAGATGATGGGAAACCTTTATATCAGTGCCCTCTTGTCACTGACCTCCTCTCCAGTGCAGTGTGCAGGGCTCAGTTAGACGGCTCCAGGTTGGTGGTTCTGCTTTTTATTCTATAGTCTCTTCTCCACAGTCCATACACATCTGACTCCTCGCGTAATCCCAATCCTGGCGGTGCTCTCACTCTTGATTCCTCTCCAGACTCCCCCTAAGAGACTGCAGACACGTTAAAAGACAAGAGATAGTCAGAGATTGCAGATAGGACACAGGAGGTGGCTAGAGGTTACAGACATGGTACAAGAGGTGGTCGAAACATGGGCATAGGATACAGGAGGCAGTCAGTGGATGTGGAAATGGTACAGGTGGTAGTCAGAGTATGCAGACATGTAGGGGGAGCAAACAGAGGGGTTCCCTGTGTAAGTTTTGGAGACGGAGGGATCAGTCATGTAGGGGGATCACACAGTGGGGTGAAGTCCTTATAAGAGCTGTCACAGGAGGGCCCTCACACAGGACACATGGCAGGCAGGGCAGTGAGGTTGGCGCACACGGGGTGATCAGGTTCCTGTTCTTAGGGGAGGTGGGGTCCTGATCCCCAGGTCAGATGGGGTCCCTAGGTGAGATAAAGTCCCCATTCCCAGGGGAGATGGAGTTCCTGTCCCCAGGAGAGAAGGGGATCCCTGTCCCCAAGAGAGCAGGGGGTTCTTGTCCCCAAGAGAGAAGGGGGCCCCTGTCCCCAGGAGAGAAGGGGGGCCCCTGTCCCCAGGAGAGAAGGGGGGCCCCTGTCCCCAGGAGAGAAGGGGGGCCCCTGTCCCCAGGAGAGAAGGGGGTTCTTGTCCCCAAGAGAGAAGGGGGCCCCTGTCCCCAGGAGAGAAGGGGGGGCCCTGTCCCCAGGAGAGAAGGGGGGCCCCTGTCCCCAGGAGAGAAGGGGGCCCTTGTCCTCAGGAGAGAAGGGGGCCCCTGTCCTCAGGAGAGAAGGGGGCCCCTTTTGTCAGGAGAGAAGGGGGTCCCTGCCCCCAGGAGAGAAGGGGGCCCCTGTCCTCAGGGGGGGAGAAGGTTTCCCTGTCCTCAGGGGGGAGAAGGGGGTCTCTGTCTTGGGGGGAGGGGGTCCCTGTCCTCAGAGGGGGGGAAGGGGTTCCCTCTCCTGGGGGGGTTGGAAGGGGGTCCCTGTTCTCAGGAAAGATGGAGTGGGATATGGGAT
>NW_027507789.1:158608103-158615603 GCF_037356315.1 Lithobates pipiens | reverse complement strand
TCTGCAGTACCCTGCCATTACTCTGCAGTACCCCGCCATTACTCTGCAGTACCCCCCATTACTCTGCAGTAACCCCCATTACTCTGCAGTACCCCCCAATACTCTGCAGTACCCGCCATTACTCTGCAGTACCCCCAATACTCTGCAGTACCCTGCTATTACTCTGTAGTACCCCGCCAATACCCCGCCAATACTCTGTAATACCCTGCCATAAATTGCCATACCCAGCCATACTCAGAGATACCCAGCCATACTCGGTGATACCCTGAAGTACCCAGCCATAGACGCCCCCCACCCCTCACCGCCCTCTGGTGCTTCTACCAACTCGCCAGTACGATCAAAGCCAGAATCTTTTTTTTTATTTTTTATTTCAGGCTTCCCAGCCTAGAGGTGAGATGTGGGGTCATATTGACCCCCCAGATTTCACTGTAAAGAGGACCTGTCATCCCATATTCCTATTACAAGGGATGTTTACATTTCTTGTAATAGGAATAAAAGTGATCAAAAATATATTTTTGGGAAAAAAAATGTCAAACTAAAATAAAGTAAAATGAACAATAAAAAAATAAAATAAAAATTAAAGCGCCCATGTCCCCATGTGCTCGCATGTGCCACACATGTGAGGTATCGCCGAGAATGTTAGAGCGAGAGCAATAATTCTAGTCCTAGACCTCCTCTGCAACTCAAAACATGTAACCAGTAAAAAAATATTTAAAGCGTCGCCTATGGGGATTTTTTAAGTAGCGACGTTTGGCGCCATTCCACGGGCATGTGCAATTTTGAAGAGTGACATGTTTGATATCTATTTACTCAGCATAACTTCATCTTTCACTTTATGCAAACATTGGGCTAACAAGTGGTTAATAATAGAGCTTGCAGTCAGTAGTGTTAGGAGATAGTGCGTGCTGTCTGCGTGCTCTGTACCCAGTACATACCGCTATAATATAGGGCAGGCCCCTACTTTCAAACATCCAACTTACAAACATCTCCTACTTGCAAACGCAAGGAGACAGCAGCAAGTGAGATGAAAAAAGATGGACGACAAAACAAAATTATACAGGGGTGATAACCCTTCCCTATGTTTTCCAAAAAGCTTAAAGATATTTTTTTTGACTGGAGCTACACTTTAAAAATGTACCGGTTGAAAATGACAAACAGATTCAACTTAACACAACAAACCTACACAGTCCCTGTCTTGTTTGCACCGCCTGTATACTGCTGTTCTGAGTATATAGGGCCTGGGGGCCACACGCATTTCCTTTTTTTAATATGGGTACGGGGTTCCCCTTAATATGTGTACAAGACCCAAATAGGCTGGTAATGGGCAGGGAGGGCTACCCATGCCATTTTTCTGAATGATTTTCAACCATATTGCAGGAACCAGATATAACATTAAAACCGCAAGCAGTTTTAAATGGTGTTATTTCCGTTTAATGTCATTTTGTGCAGGGACTGTTCTAAACACGGGAAACACGTGGCACTTCACAGGCATACTATAGACACCCCCCAGGCACCATATTTAAAGGAATATTTCACTTTTTTTTTTTCACTTTAATCGTCATTAAAATCAGTGCTCCCGCCAAAACGGTAGTTTTTAAAACTTTTTTTTGCAGTGACCCATGTCCCCTGAGGCAGGAGGCAGGTCGCCAAACCCTTTTTAGCACACTATCTTGCATATTAGCCGTTAAAATTAGCACTTTCCAATTCGAACGTTCGAGTCCCATAGACTTCAATGGGGTTCTAACGTTCGTACCGAACGCGGGGGTCGTTCGCAAGTTCTGGTGCGAACCGAACCGGGGGGTGTTCGGCTCATCCCTAGTCTCCATCCCTTCTAATCTATCCCGTGTATCCTCTGTGTACCCTGGACATGTCCCTGGGTCTCCATTAGAGCTGCAACTAACGATTAATTTGTCTGTCGACTAATCTATCGATTATTTTTTAGATTAATCAACGACTATCCGATTATTATTTTTATTTTTATTTTTTAATGAATCTAGTGTTTTTTTTGATTTAGCTAATTAATCCTTTGGATAACCTTGAGAGTATTGTATTGCAGAGTATTGTATTGTATTGCAGAGTATTGTATTGTATTGGCGGGCAGAGTATTGTATTGCGTTGGCGGGCAGAGTATTGCATTGGCGGGCAGAGTATTGCGTTGGCGGGCAGAGTATTGCATTGGCGGGCAGAGTATTGTATTGGCGGGCCGAGTATTGTACTGTATTGGCGGGCAGAGTATTGTACTGTATTGACTGGCAGAGTATTGGCGAGCAGAGTATTGAACTGTATTGGCGGGCAGAGTATTGTACTGTATTGGCTGGCAGAGTATTGGCGGGCAGAGTATTGTATTGTATTGGCTGGCAGAGCATTGGCGGGCAGAGTATTGTACGTCCAGGGACATCCTTGACTTTCCGGGGGTATATCTGAATGATGCCTGAGGCCACAGACATCATTCAGATATCAACGTTTTCAGCCGGCGGAGGACTCACCCTGGGTGGCGAGTTTTTGCCTGGGCGAAGGCCGCCCGGACTCTCACTCTGGGCGCCGAGTCTTTGCCTGGGCGGAGGCCGCCCGAATTCACACTCTGGGCGCCGAGTCTTTGCCTGGGCGGAGGCCGCCCAGATTAACACTCTGGGCACCGAGTCTTTGCCTGGGCGAAGGCCGCCCGGACTCTCACTCTGGGCGCCGAGTCTTTGCCTGGGCGAAGGCCGCCCGGACTTTCACTCTGGGCGCAGAGTCTTTGCCTAGGCGGAGGCTGCCTGGACTCTGTCTGGGCGCCGAGTCTTTGCCTGGGCGGAGGCCGCCCGGATTCACACTCTGGGCGCCGAGTCTTTGCCTGGGCGGAGGCCGCCAGGATTCACACTCTGGGCGCCGAGTCTTTGCCTGGGCAGAGGCCGCCCGGATTCACACTCTGGGCGCAGAGTCTTTGCCTGGGCGGAGACCGCCCGGATTCACACTCTGGGCGCCGAGTCTTTGCCTGGGCGGAGGCCGCCCGGATTCACTCTGGGTGCCGAGTCTTTGCCTGGGCGGAGGCCACTCGGACTCTCACTATGGGTGCTGAGTCTTTCCCTGCGCGGAGGCGGCCCGGACTCTCACTATGGGCGCCGAGTCTTTGCCTGGGGGGAGACCGCCTGGATTCACACTCTGGGCGCCGAGTCTTTGCCTGGGTGGAGGCCGCCCGGATTTACACTCTGGGCGCCGAGTCTTTGCCTGGGCGGAGACCGCCCGGATTCACACTCTGGGCGCCGAGTCTTTGCCTGGGCGCAGGCCGCCCGGATTCACACTCTGGGCGCCGAGTCTATGCCTGGGCGGAGGCTGCCCGGATTCACACTCTGGGCGCCGAGTCTATGCCTGGGCGGAGGCCGCCCGGATTCACACTCTGGGCGCCGAGTCTTTGCCTGGGCGGAGGCCGACCGGATTCACACTCTGGGCGCATAGTCTTTGCCTGGGCGGAGACCGCCTGGATTCACACTCTGGGCGCCGAGTCTCTGCCTGGGCGGAGGCCACCCGGATTCACTCTGGGTGCCGAGTCTTTGCCTGGGCGGAGGCCGCTCAGACTCTCACTCTGGGTGCTGAGTCTTTCCCTGCGCGGAGGCGGCCCGGACTCTCGTTCTGGGCGCCGAGTCTTTGCCTGGGCGGAGACCACCCGGATTCACACTCTGGGCGCCGAGCCTTTGCCTGAGCGGAGGCCGCCTGGATTCACACTCTGGGCGCAGAGTCTTTGCCTGGGCGGAGGCCGCCCGGATTCACACTCTGGGCGCCGAGTCTTTGCCTGGGCGGAGACCACCCGGATTCACACTCTGGGCGCCGAGTCCTTGCCTGGGTGGAGGCCGCCCGGACCCCGGGCGCCGAGTCTTTGCCTGGGCGGAGGCTGCACGGGCTCACATTCTGGGCGCCGAGTCCTTGCCTGGGTGGAGGCCGCCCGGACCCCGGGCGCCGAGTCTTTGCCTGGGCGGAGGCTGCACGGGCTCACATTCTGGGCGCCGAGTCCTTGCCTGGGCAGAGGCCGCCCGGATTCACACTCTGGGCGCCGAGTCTTTGCCTAGGCGGAGGCCGCCCATATTCACACTCTGGGCGCCGAGTCTTTGCCTGAGGGGAGGCCACCCGGATTCAAACTCTGGGCGCCGAGTCTTTGCCTGGGCGGAGGCGGCCCGGACTCTCACTCTGGGCGCCGAGTCTTTGCCTGGGCGGAAGCCGCCCAGATTAACACTCTGGGTGCCGAGTCTTTGCCTGGGCGGAGGCCGCCCAGATTAACACTCTGGGCGCGAGTCTTTGCCTGGGCGGAGGCCGCCCGGATTCACACTCTGGGCGCCGAGTCTTTGCCTGGGTGGAGGCCGCCCGGATTCACACTCTGGGCACCGAGTTTTTGCCTGGGCGGAGGCCGCCCGGATTCACACTCTGGGCGCAGAGTCTTTGCCTGGGCGGAGACCGCCCGGATTCACACTCTGGGCGCCGAGTCTCTGCCTGGGCGGAGGCCGCCCGGATTCACTCTGGGTGCCGAGTCTTTGCCTGGGCGGAGGCCGCTCGGACTCTCACTCTGGGTGCTGAGTCTTTCCCTGCGCGGAGGCGGCCCAGACTCTCGTTCTGGGCGCCGAGTCTTTGCCTGGGCGGAGACCACCCGGATTCACACTCTGGGCGCCGAGTCTTTGCCTGGGCGGAGACCACCCGGATTCACACTCTGGGCGCCGAGCCTTTGCCTGGGCGGAGGCCGCCTGGATTCACACTCTGGGCGCAGAGTCTTTGCCTGGGCGGAGACCACCCGGATTCACACTCTGGGCGCCGAGTCCTTGCCTGGATGGAGGCCGCCCGGACCCCAGGCGCCGAGTCTTTGCCTGGGCGGAGGCTGCACGGGCTCACACTCTGGGCGCCGAGTCCTTGTCTGGGCAGAGGCCGCCCGGATTCACACTCTGGGTGCCGAGTCTTTGCCTAGGCGGAGACCGCCCATATTCACACTCTGTGCGCCGAGTCTTTGCCTGAGCGGAGGCTACCCGGATTCACACTCTGGGCGCCGAGTCTTTGCCTGAGCGGAGGCGGCCCGGACTCTCACTTTGGGCGCCGAGTCTTTGCCTGGGTGGAGACCTCCCGGACTCACACTCTGGGCGCGGAGTCTTTGCCTGGGCGGAGGCCGCCCGGATTCACTCTGGGTGCCGAGTCTTTGCCTGGGCGGAGGCCGCTTGGACTCTCACTCTGGGCGCCGAGTCTTTGCCTGGGCGGAGGCCGCCCGGATTCACTCTGGTTGCCGAGTCTTTGCCTGGGCGGAGGCCACTCGGACTCTCACTATGGGTGCTGAGTCTTTCCCTGCGCGGAGGCGGCCCGGACTCTCACTATGGGCGCCGAGTCTTTGCCTGGGGGGAGACCGCCTGGATTCACACTCTGGGCGCCGAGTCTTTGCCTGGGCGGAGGCCGCCCGGATTTACACTCTGGGCGCCGAGTCTTTGCCTGGGCGGAGACCGCCCGGATTCACACTCTGGGCGCCGAGTCTTTGCCTGGGCGCAGGCCGCCCGGATTCACACTCTGGGCGCCGAGTCTATGCCTGGGCGGAGGCCGCCCGGATTCACACTCTGGGCGCCGAGTCTTTGCCTGGGCGGAGACCGCCTGGATTCACACTCTGGGCGCCGAGTCTCTGCCTGGGCGGAGGCCGCCCGGATTCACTCTGGGTGCCGAGTCTTTGCCTGGGCGGAGGCCGCTCGGACTCTCACTCTGGGTGCTGAGTCTTTCCCTGCGCGGAGGCGGCCCGGACTCTCGTTCTGGGCGCCGAGTCTTTGCCTGGGCGGAGACCACCCGGATTCACACTCTGGGCGCCGAGCCTTTGCCTGGGCGGAGGCCGCCTGGATTCACACTCTGGGCGCAGAGTCTTTGCCTGGGCGGAGGCCGCCCGGATTCACACTCTGGGCGCCGAGTCTTTGCCTGGGCGGAGACCACCCGGATTCACACTCTGGGCGCCGAGTCCTTGCCTGGGTGGAGGCCGCCCGGACCCCGGGCGCCGAGTCTTTGCCTGGGCGGAGGCTGCACGGGCTCACATTCTGGGCGCCGAGTCCTTGCCTGGGCAGAGGCCGCCCGGATTCACACTCTGGGCGCCGAGTCTTTGCCTAGGCGGAGGCCGCCCATATTCACACTCTGGGCGCCGAGTCTTTGCCTGAGCGGAGGCCACCCGGATTCACACTCTGGGCGCCGAGTCTTTGCCTGGGCGGAGGCGGCCCGGACTCTCACTCTGGGCGCCGAGTCTTTGCCTGGGCGGAGGCCGCCCAGATTAACACTCTGGGTGCCGAGTCTTTGCCTGGGCGGAGGCCGCCCAGATTAACACTCTGGGCGCGAGTCTTTGCCTGGGCGGAGGCCGCCCGGATTCACACTCTGGGCGCCGAGTCTTTGCCTGGGTGGAGGCCGCCCGGATTCACACTCTGGGCGCCGAGTTTTTGCCTGGGCGGAGGCCGCCCGGATTCACACTCTGGGCGCAGAGTCTTTGCCTGGGCGGAGACCGCCCGGATTCACACTCTGGGCGCCGAGTCTCTGCCTGGGCGGAGGCCGCCCGGATTCACTCTGGGTGCCGAGTCTTTGCCTGGGCGGAGGCCGCTCGGACTCTCACTCTGGGTGCTGAGTCTTTCCCTGCGCGGAGGCGGCCCAGACTCTCGTTCTGGGCGCCGAGTCTTTGTCTGGGCGGAGACCACCCGGATTCACACTCTGGGCGCCGAGTCTTTGCCTGGGCAGAGACCACCCGGATTCACACTCTGGGCGCCGAGTCTTTGCCTGGGCGGAGGCCGCCTGGATTCACACTCTGGGCGCAGAGTCTTTGCCTGGGCGGAGACCGCCCGGATTCACACTCTGGGCGCCGAGTCTTTGCCTGGGCGGAGGCCGCCTGGACTCTCATTGTGGGCGCCGAGTCTGCCTGGGCGGAGGCCGCCCGGATTCACACTCTGGGCGCCGAGTCTTTGCCTGGGTGGAGGCCGCCCGGATTCACACTCTGGGCGCCGAGTTTTTGCCTGGGCGGAGGCCGCCCGGATTCACACTCTGGGCGACGAGTCTTTGCCTGGGCGGAGACCGCCCGGATTCACACTCTGGGTGCCGAGTCTTTACCTGGGCGGAGGCCGCTCGGACTCTCACTCTGGGTGCTGAGTCTTTCCCTGCGCGGAGGCGGCCCGGACTCTAACTCTGGGCGCTGAGTCTTTGCCTGGGCGGAGACCGCGTGGATTCACACTCTGGGCGCCGACTCTTTGCCTGGGCGAAGGTCGCCCGGACTCTCACTCTGGGCGCCGAGTCTTTACCTGGGCGGAGGCCGCCCAGATTCACACTCTGGGCGCCGAGTGTCTGCCTGGGCGGAGGCCGCCCGGATTCAGACTCTGGGCGCCGTGTCTTTGCCTGGGGCGGAGGCCGCTTGGACTCTCACTCTGGGTGCTGAGTCTTTCCCTGCGCTGAGGCGGCCTGGACTCTCACTCTGGGCGTCGAGTCTTTGCCTGGGCGGAGGCCGCCCGGATTCACACCAATATCACAGTGAAAAACAATCAGCGG